>NC_057798.1:598162435-598181976 GCF_018294505.1 Triticum aestivum | reverse complement strand
ACGCCACACCCCTCCCGATGAATAGGACCCCCGTTTCGACCGTAGCGCTCCAACACAAGTCCGTTTCATCCGTTTTGCGGTACGCCACACCCCTCTCGATAAACAGGACCCCCGTTTCGACCGTAGGAGGTCCGTTTCCTTCGTTTTGCAGTACGCCAGGCCCCTCCCGATAAACAGGACCCCGTTTCGAACGTGGCCGGTCGAACACAAGGCCATTTCCTCCATTGTGCGGTACGCCAGGCCTCGTTTCCATCGCCTGTTCCGTCCAAGCCCTCCTGATGAACACGACTACGCATTCCGTTCTGACCCAGCCGGTTGGCTCCCCAAGAACACAACGACGATGCTGTTTCTCCGTTCCGACCCAGCCATGTACGTATGCGCGAGTAGGCGTTAGAGACCCTGCCCATATGTATGTATGTGGCCGTATTTTATTTCTTGCACCCTCGCCGCTGTACATACGTGTACATGCTACGTGCACGCCTCTACTACAATACGTGCGTGCCTCTACATCTACGACACGTGCACGCCTCTACATCGACCAGTATGTACGTACACGTTCGCGACCAGAATGACAACGCTACGTACGCTTCGACCAGGTGGGTCCCGACTGTCAGGCACTTCCTTGCGTGCGAAGATGTAGCTGGTGGGTCCCAACAGTCAGGGGGAAACGTTTTTTCATGAAATACGGTGGCCCGTCCGGGGGGTCCCCGCTTTCAGGTGGAGGAATAATTATTTTGCGCGTAATAAGGAGGCACTTCCTTGCGGCCGCCGTGGACCCAGCTGTCAGCCTCTCCACGCACAGTACTCTTCCGATGGAAGTCGGTCCTTGACCACATTGACCACGCCGCGTCGAGAGCACCACGGTGCTGGACGATGGCGAGGCCTAGGAAGGGGACGACGCGGAGCCGAGGAAGACGCAGCAGTGGATGCCCACGCGAAGAGGAGTACGAGGGTGAGGCTGCCGGCGCCGCAGAATAACAGGGGGTGTGGGTGAGTAGAGGGATGGCCTGGCCAGCGGTGGGAGTAGTAGGGGGCTGTGAGGCCTCCGCGGCATCACAGCCGGCCACGGGAGGCAGGAGCATGCGGCACGACCGGCGCTACTTTGGGCGGCTGGTGCACGAAGACCAGAGGTTCAAGAAGCACTACGGCTGTTGGATGGACATCGTACGGTCACTGGAGCTAGAGTCGTTCATATTGACTAAGTTGACAAAGCCCTTCGTCCCCGTAAACTTAGTAGGCCCACAAGTCCGCCTCCTACCAAGGTGAGTCCCAGCTAGCAGGGGGAGTATTCATTTTTTTATGCGTAGGCATTTCCGGTGGGTCCGAGCTAACAGCGGGGGGAACGTTTTTTTTTGCGAAATACAGAGACCCTTCCGGTGGGTCCCAGCTATCAGGTCGAGAAATCATTATTTTGTGCGTAATAAGGAGGCATTTTCCTGTGTGGGCCCGTCAGCCTCTTCCGATGGCTGTTGTTTGTTGACCATGTTGACCTCGCCGCGCCGAGAGCACAAACGCGGTGGACGAGGGCGGGGCCTAGGAAGAGAACCACCCGGAGCTGGCGAAGCCACCGCAGCGGATGCCCACGCTGAGGGGAGAACGAGCGCTGACTGGTCGGCTGCAGGGTGAGGCTGACGTCGCCGGAAAATAATAGGATGTGTGGGTGGTTAGAGGGATGGCCTGGCGGCAGCACAGCCAGCCACGGGTGGAGGGAGCGGGCAGTCCCGCTGGCGCTGGTTTGGGCGGCTGGAGCAGGAAGATCAGAGATTGAAGAAGCACGGTGGCCGTTGGATGGACATTCAACAGTCACTGATGTGTGTTGACTGAGTTGACAAAGCCTTGCGTACGCGTCAAAAAAAATTAGGACAACGTCATCGTCAACCTAGTAGGGCCAGAAGTCAGCCTCCAAATCTGGGGAAAATAGCATACAGCCCATTAGCCATTATTTTCAATAATTTACAGCCCATTTGCTAATTCTTAAGGATATTTGAAGCTCATATTCTTTTTATTAGCATTACAGACCATATATTCTGGGCACTGCTAAAAAATTCAACGAAATTTTGCATATTTCGGTGGGGTCTGAACTGTTTTAATCACAAAATATTGAGTCATGTTAAAAATAGTTTTCAAAAAATTATATCAAAATAAAATTCAAAAAACAATTCTCCGCAAAAAAAATGAATGAAATTGAGAATCTTAACTAGCAAGATGCCCGTCCGTTGCACGGAACATGAAGATGCATTTGTATGAGTAGTTTATCTTGTGGGTGAAAAGATGATATTTTAATGTAATTGCTAGTTGGCTTTGGTTTTTATAAGAGTAGAGAGTAGAGAATTCCTGAAAAATGTTATTTTAATGCAATTGCCGGTTGGCTTTGGTTTAAAAATTTAAAGCCCATTTCTTACAACTTATAGCCCTTTTTCTGGGGAAGCCCATTTCTTATCCCTCCTCCTCGTCTAGAAACATTTGCAGCCTAGCAGGGCTAAGAAAAGCAAGTAGGCCTCGGTTTTGGTATTATCCAAAAAAAGTGGCCTAGCCAATTTTAGAAAGAAAAAAATATCAACTGGGCTCGTCATGTTCTTAATGAAAGCGTAAGCGTTGTCTAGACGGACCACAGCCCCCGCACAACACGCAGTTGAGCTCCGTCTCTGAAACTGAAAAACAATTGGGCGAGCTGCTGGGTCCCTGGTGTTATCCGCTCGTTGTGTAATTTTCTCGTTTATTGACTACATTCACAATGGCGTGGAACCTAGTTGTCAAACAATTAGGAGGAATTATTGTTTTGGCTTGTAATAATGAGGCACCTGCTTGCGAAATGCAATGACCCTGGTGGATCCCTACTGTCAGACTCTCCACGTACAGTCATCTCCTGATTCCTCTTGGTTGTTGACCATGTTGACAACACCAGACGGCGGCGAACACAGCGAGCTAACCAAGGCAGAGAACAATGGCAAGGCCTCGGATGGGAACGAATAGCAGCCATGAAAGATGCGGCAGTGTAGTGGCAGGTCGAGGGGAGTACGAGGGAAACAACACGCAAGTCAAGCATACAAATGGTACAAAAAGCCCAAGGATTAATTTTTCATCAAATTTCTAGACAAAACCCAGATTGAACATGACAGTAACATCTAACCCAACCACTCTTTTTTGCAGTCACAAACAAATGGATCGGTCTGATCCATAAAATCAACATCCTGTGCAAGAAAATTTATTTTAGGATGTCTACAACTTGTTGTAAATAGAAGCCGAGCACGTTTAGAAGCCCATTTGTCCACCTGAAACTTCTTTTTTTGCTGTTCAACATGTTCGTCCGTGAGAAATCTCTTGCTGTGAAAATTAAGCTTCATGGACAATAGTAACCTCGCATTCAACAGGAAGAATGTGACAAAGCTTCTGTTTGCCAGGTTGGATGCATATCGTCCCATCGTTATTGTCCTCAAACGAATGTCATGAGAACTGAGAAAATCCTTGTGCTTATTACGCCAACGATTGGTTATATGTTTTTGTCCATGTGGTTCTGCCTAAGTAGACATGAAGATTGAAAATAGTTAAGGTCTGAAAAAAGAGTATGTCGAAAGAACGACAGCTGAACAGTTAATTCTAGTACAATATATACAGGCTTTCAATGTGCATGAAATCATCACCTCTATGTATAAATTCTCTAGAGATCGAAAGCATCGCAGCAAGCCAATAATTATGTCCAGATCAAAACTATACATTCTGATATATATGATATTGACAGAATCCAGCAGCATTGATAGGCTATCAATGGACGAACTCTTTATTGAGCATATAACATAATATTAGTAACCAAAGTGTACTCCAAGATGATATAAAACTTATGCGCATAAATGAAAAATGCAGCATATGATTACAAATGTGTAGATGATAATATACGGTACCTGAAAAGGTGAGGAGCCAAACACCAACTCCTTGTGATTATTAAACGGGTCACAAATTACACCCAAGGTCTCCAGTTTGGGCGCAGAGACGATAGTTATTTCTGAAGGTGTACAACAATTATGAAGGAGCAACCTTTCAAGTGAAGGGGCATCTTCGATGATGAGCTGCTGTCCTTCAAAACAAATTCCAATGCTTTTAAGGTGAGGTGACTTTATTTGGAGACAACTGATACCGATTTCTATTCCCAAAACAATCAGCAAGCGCTCCAGGGCAGGGCAACTAGACTGGATGATGTTGTGCAGTGAGGCCTCCGACAGATAAACCACCACAAGCGAAAGTTTTTTTAGCAGTGGGAGTCAAAGCATTTGTACCAGATCGTCTGGTAGATGGCACCGGGCGAAGGTGGCGGTGTGGAGAGAGGAGGAAAACCGCGAGATGGACAACGGTGGTTTGGGCACGAATTCTTGGTATGTTCGTGGTATGAAACTTTCGTGGTAATGGTAGAACTAAAACTGCTGGAGTTTTCCGAATTCAGGGGATGTCAGCCAAGTGTCCACCTTGCCGGGTATGGATAGCAGGTAGCTTGTCGGGATGCAGAGGCATTTAACGGGGCCCTCCTGGTGAGAAGAGACAATGGCTCTGATGAGATCAAATTCAGGAAGGACAGATATCTGACGACAGTCGAGATTGAGGGGCGCGGTGTGCCATAGAGGGCGCCACCGAGTTGAGAGGACCTGTGTGCGGCAGCAATCCTTGGTGGGGGGAAGCGAGATGATCTCCTCAAGGATGACGTCTGGGAGATCGCTGATGCGGTCCACCGGAGATTCTACCGGTTCCTCAGATCCGGGTGGGGGGGCTTGCCGCTTCTCCCCGCGCTACCGGGTGTGGGATCTACAACCGGCATCGCCGCTGGTGGCAGCCTCATCTCCTTGGCGCTGGGGCCAGCCGACTCCATTTTCCTTGTGGGCGTCGCGCCGAGCTCACGGGTTTGAGCAGAGTAGCCAGAGACGAGCCTAGTGGCCGTGAGAGTCGGCAAGAAAGATGGCTGGGGATTTCTGTAGGAGTGGAAGAAGAGGAGCAAGCGTTTTCTGTATGAGTGAGGAAGAAGGTGAGCGGGGTTTTCTGGACGAGTGAGGAAGATTGGGGAGCGGGGGGAATTGGGTGGGGAGACGGAAGCGGGAGAGCGAGTTGTTCGTGTTTATAAGGCACGCTGCACTAACTACTCGCTTTTTCCCAAGAACTACTCTCTTCTTTTGCGTTGCTGCATGACTGGCCATGCATGCAGGATGCATGTGCCCGCCGGCCACTGCATGCGCCTGGTTTGTTGCTAGGCCTATTTAATATGGTGGTTATGGAGTAAATTAAGGAGATTTATTTTCTCTGTGTGCATCCACCTAATTAGATGATGCGGTACTGGATGCAGACACTCACATTAAACTAACATTCAGAAGAACAAAAGTTCAGCATGTCTATGCATCTCAATGATTCACCATACTATAACCAATATACAAAACTATGAGAAGGTGTGGAAATAAATAAAATCGATCGATGCTTCTCTGAGCAAAGGGCCTCCCCGCGCACTCATTAATTTCCTAGGCATGCTTGTTTCTTCTCAATGTTGCGAGCACTTTGAGCATGTTGGCAACTCCACAGCTATCTAGCTGCCTCATCTTGCAATTGATGCTGAGACATTTACAGCAAACACATGAGGCAATAGAGATGAGTCAACATGGGTCCATATTGTGCAGTTCCCCTGATATCCTATTCATTGTCCTAAATCTGAAAAGATAGGAAAATAGTAGCTATACTTAAACGGTGTTGCAAAACAGTAGCACATATCAATAGCTTGGCATGACAAAACAAGATCATCTGAATGACGGGGATACTGACCTGCGTGAGGAAGATTACATATAATTTCATAAGTCCTTAGTCGATTTCCACCTTCAGCTGCACTACTTGTTTGCTCCTCCAGACATGACATGATCGTTCCGCACTGCATTCAGCAAGTCAACGTACGAATAAGCTAATTTCATCTTGCGGTGGTCATTGTACCTAGTTACGAATGTAGGAATACCTGGAGCACCATGAGGTTAGCTAACAGTAGGTAGATGCAGCCATATAAATTTTGTGTAGTGCTACAAAAATTGAGGTTTGTATCCCTTCCCGTTATGAGAATTCTTCTTGAAGTTGGTAGAATGTGACGGCTTGTTCTTTGCATCAAACTTGCCTTTCCCCTGAGATTTGTTCTTGTTGTTTTGGGGCTGGTTGGGCTAGAAGTTCTTCTCGTGTACCATGTGGGAACTAGAAGCTCCCTCGGTGACCCGAGCACGTGTGTATTTTGCTCTCACCTTCTCCTCCAAATCAAGAGTGCTAATGAGATCCAAAACAGAAAACTCATGTCTCTTGTTTTTCAGAGAAGTAGCAAAATCGTTCCACGAAGGTGGAAGCTTGGCAATGGTGGTCCCAGCAACAAATTTGTCCGGCAACACACACTTAAAGTACTCATGTTCCTTAGAGAGTGACTGTATCTCATGATTCTGCTGAACAACAGAGCACTCATCAGTCATCTTGTAGTCACAGAATTGCTCCATGACATACAACTCGTTGCCAGCGCCCGAGGGCCCAAACGTGGCCTCGAGCGCAGCCCACATGTCTTTGCCGCTGTCAAACAACATATACGAATCCACAATTGAATCATCAAGAACACTCAGCAGGGCGGCTTTGAAGAGGGTATCCATGTTCTGAAAAGCTTCCTGCTATGTAGGATTAAGATCGTTGTCGGTGTCAAAACCGGCGAATCTCGGGTAGGGGGTCCCGAACTGTGCGTCTAGGCGGATGGTAACAGGAGACAAGGGACACGATGTTTTTACCCAGGTTCGGTCCCTCTCGATGGAGGTAAAACCCTACTCCTGCTTGATTAATATTGATGATATGGGTAGTACAAGAGTTGATCTACCACGAGATCAGAGAGGCTAAACCCTAAAAGCTAGCCTATGGTATGATTGTTGTTCGTCCTATGGACTAAAACTCTCCGGTTTATATAGAACCGGAGAGGTCTAGGGTTACACAGAGTCGGTTACAATGGGAGGAGATCTTCATATCATATCGCCAAGCTTGCCTTCCACGCCAAGGAAAGTCCCATCCGGACACGGGACGAAGTCTTCAATCTTGTATCTTCATAGTCCGGGAGTCCGGCCAAAGGTCATAGTCCGGCCATCCGGACACCACCTAATCCAAGACTCCCTCAGTAGCCCCCGAACCAGGCTTCAATGACGATAAGTCCGGCGCGCAAGTTTGTCTTCGGCATTGCAAGGCGGGTTCTTCTCCCAATTCCATGTACCTATCGGATAGTGTCCGGCTTCTGGTGCGTGTTGCTCTCCTCAGCTTCTGTGCCCTAATAATGATCATCTTCCACATGTCAAACGAATGCGAAAATCCAGGGCCAGGGGATATTTTCATTTACCCCTCCAGCTACGTAAATGAGCCGCCCATAAAAGAGACGGGGATTTAGATCCAATTCACACCACCTTCCCTCCGCAAGTATTCATTAGAGCGCTTTCGACAGAGATCCATTACACCATGGCCGGTCGAAGCAGCTCCTCCTCTCGCCTCTCCAGCCCTCGGCCCGGAGATTGGGAGTGGTGTTCCATCCCGCATAGCAAGCTAATAGTGCTTCAATCCAAGGGGCTCCTCCCCCCAGCATACATGGTCCTAGTTTGAGCCGGGATCGCCACCTATAGTGGCGGAGAGCAGGCGGAGAGCGTCCCCAATCCTTCTCAAGGAGAGCGGGTATGCCTAGTCCCCTATTTAACAAGAGGACTCGGATTTCCAATTCATTCGTTTCTCCGAGGGTTACTGGATTTCTACGGCCTCCAGCTACACAACCTCACACCTGCCTCCATTCTGCACGTTGCGGGCTTTGTGGCCCTCTGCGAGCTGTTCCTGGGCATCGTGGCCCATTTCGCGCTGTGGAAGAGGTTGTTCTACCTTGTGCCCCATTCTCACGAGGGGTCAATTTATCAAGTGGGCGGAGCCGAACTATGGCGCATCGCCGGGACCGGATATCTATCCGGTACCCCAAAGAAGGCGTCCGAGGACTAGCCTTCGGAATGGTTTTATATGGACGACGTCCCCCTGCCGGACCCCATACGGGTCGGCCTTCCTGAGTTTAACAACGGTCCATTGAAGAAATGCTTGAGCTGGCACCCACGAAACCCTCAGAGGGAAACTAATAGGGACGTCCTTTACCTGATGAGCCGGATAAGATTGTTGGCTCATTCCAGATTGACCATGATCGAGGTCATGGCCACATGCATTACACGGGGGATGCAGCCACTTCAGTACAGAGGCCACCCCATGTGGGATTTCAACGGGGAGGACGACGCCACCCGGTGCGGTCGCAAGGGGCCGGATTCGGCCGCCACTCTAACGAAGATCTTATCCGCTCTATACAAGGGAGAAGAAGAGGAATTCCTCCGTGTCAACCCACGGGGCGGATTCTCTATGTACAGTCCTCCAAGCTGGGTGAGTGAACACTTCCACACGTCTACCCGCTTTCAGAATTCCCATAATTGAGTACTTAGTCTAGCGACGTTAACGCAGGAGCTGCGCCAGACTATGAAGGAGATAAGCAGCCCTCCTCCGCAACCCGAGGACCCAGGGCGGTCCCTCGATCCGGACTCCCAAGAGGACCCAGACTTATGTGTGTAGCTAATTGATGGGGTGTTTCATCAATTGAGTAAGGACAACACCTTGGTGGCCATTACGGCCGACTATCCCGGACTACTTCCAGCCTCAAAGGTAACCGAGACCGAAGTCCCAGTACTTTCAAGAGGATTCATCCATGCTTTATTTTGATTGCCATAAACCAATAGTGTTTCGCTTTGTAGGGGAAATCCTTGAGGCGGAGGGCCGAGCCCGTGGTGGGTAGCCAACAAGGGCCATTGAAGCCAGGTGGGCTAAAAAGAAGTGCGGAACGGATCGAAATTCCGGCGCAACGGTACGGCGTGCAATTTTAACGCCTAGGGTTTATGCCCTTAAGTCACACTAACGCCCATGGTCTCCTTAGGAGGAAGGGCACCCGCCGGACTATATCCACCGGCCAGGCTTCAAAGCTGGGTCCGGAAGCGGAGGCGAACATGGGGGGCACACCGGACGCTCCTCTGACAGAGGACGCGGACCGGCTATCTGCCACAAATTCAGAGGTGGAGAGTGCCGTGAACCACAGGCGTCGCCGGGCTGTTCTTCGTGACGCATGCTTTTCCCAAGAGGCGTTGGACGCCTTTAATACGGGAGATGCGTGTCTTCGTCCCGCTTAAAATGGTCTAGCCAGAGCCATGGAGCAGTATGTGAAAGACATACGGGTGAGTAAATCTGATGGTTATATATGTCAGTAGCCCCCGAGACTTGAAACAGTTAAGATAACTGATTTAGGGATCATATGTTATACGAGATCTTTCAAAGAAGAACACGCAACTGTCCCAGGAGTGCAAGGCCCAACTCGAGGCCGCGCTAGCCGCTTCAGAGAATTCCAAGGGGACCCCCTCAGGTAATGTATACTTCGAAAGATAATTCTGCTGTGGAGTGCGGCATATGTGCAATTCTGACAATAACAGTGTAGATGGGGCCGGAGTGAATCCGGACAAGCAGCAACTCCTGCGCCAGTTAAAGGCCGGTGAGAGCATGCTGACAAGGGTGAGGCAAGAGAAGAACAAGCTTCAAGACGCCAATATCCAGCTGGGCGAGGAACTAAAGGATGTTCATGCTCAGCTGTCTGATTCCGTAAAGGAGAATCGGCGACTTCGCGCGGCATTTTTAGTAAGTGCTTAAGCGAATATTCGAAAAGGGAGTTCATCGAGGAAGTCGATTGACAGAGCTATGTCTGCAGGTGTGCTGACAGGTCGTCCTGCGGAGGAGATGCCCAGTTCAGCGGGGGACCTTCTTCCCGAGCTGTTGCAGCTGCACGAACGAGTTCGGCACGCGATGCAAGGCGTCGTCCAGGCTATGTGGCCATCCCTCTCCATGCTCGAAGGCCTTGGAGAGCTTGCGAAGAAGCTGGAGGGAGTGCGGCAGTGCTTCCGGTAGTGAAAGATATTGGCCTGTCATCAAGGTGCCAGGAAGGCCTGGGCCATGGTGAAGACTTGGTACACGAAGGCTGACCTGAACCATATGGCCGAGGTCGGCCCTGTGGGGCCTGACGGAAACGAGATCCCTGTCAGTTTAGTGTATGGCTAGGTAGAGCTGGCCGCCAAGTATTCTCAACAGGACTGTAAATTAGACAGCCTGTTGGATGGTATTGAAGAAGAATATACCGAGTCAAATTGACTATGTAATTTAAAATGTCATGTGAAATGCCTTCTAGCCGGATTGTAGATCGTTTGTCATTGCGGACCTTTTCGCTTCAACCTCTTGACCCGATAGTCCGGAGTGTGTCCGAATGCCTTCTCGGTCATGTAAGAACCGGGGCATGCATGGATACCAGGCGTAGGGGTCATAAGTGCTTTAGCAGACAAGTGCCCAACTAGTTATGTTATATTACATGGTTAGTAAGAAACATCTTCCTGGGAGAATAGTTCCGTTAGGGGTTCCTTTCCCTGGGAGGCATGCCCTAAAGTGCATGTCCGAACTATGAGAAAAAAGCAGAAAAGCATCTGGGGGCAGATAAATAAACAAGAAAAATCATCTTTTAGTTCACCGACCGAATATTCCCTTCAGAACGCTAGCTTTGGCTTCACCCAGTCTGAGGTACACATCCGGCTGACCCGGCAGTAACAATCGCAGAGGTGCTCCCTTTACCACCTAGCCGAACAAACGGGAACGTAGGGGTAAGCACAGGAGCCAGGCAACCCAGCTTGGCCAAAACTTAAGTCATATCGATGCATATAATGGTGTATAAAAGGTTCATGCAGAAGTGTCACACATGTTTTGGGCATGAGGCCCGTTTATATAAACTTCTGATAAAGAAGCCCCCAGGTATAATGAGCGCGGGTGGCGCGTCAAGTGTGTGCGAACAGCGTGCAGGCAAGCCCCTAAGGGCTTGGGGAAAAATGTAGGGAGAAGGAGAGAAATACCAGGCAGCTAATTTGAAAAAATAAAAAAGGAGACAGAGGAAGGAGACGAACACGGAGTCCGGCGCTAGGCGTAGAATCTTCGTAGGCGTGCTGCGTTCCATGGGTTTGGCTCGAGTCGGTTGTCCGATGCATTTCGCAGACGGTACGCTCCACTAGTCAGGACTTGGTCGATTATGAAGGGACCCTCCCATTTAGGCTTTAGTTTGTCTTTTTTCTTGTCCGGCAGGCGTAGAACTAGTTCGCCAATGTTGTAAGTTTTGGCCCGTACTTCTCTGCTTTGATATCTTCGTGCCTGCTGTTGATAGAATGCGGAACGAGCTTTTGCCACGTCACGCTCCTCCTCCAATGCGTCCAAGCTGTCCTGCCGATCGAACTCGGCTTCTCTTTCTTCGTACATGCGCACGCGAGGTGAGTCATGAATTATGTTGCAGGGCAGGACTGCCTCTGCGCCGTATACCATAAAAAATGGTGTGAATCTGGTACTGCGATTTGGCGTGGTCCGCGGCCCCCAGAGTACGGAGTCAAGCTCCTCTACCCAGTGCATGTTAGATTCCTTAAGGGATCGCACTAGTCTGGGTTTGATGCCGCTCATGATGAGACCGTTGGCTCGCTCGACTTGACCATTGGTTTGAGGGTGATAGACTGAAGCGTAGTCGAGCTTGATGCCCATGTTTTTGCACCAGAGTTTAACTTCGTCGGTCGTAAAGTTTGTGCCATTGTCAGTGATGATGCTGTGGGGGACGCCGTAACGGTGTACAACCCCGGATATGAAGTCTATCACCGTTCTGGATTCTGCCGTCTTTACAGGCTTGGCCTCTATCCATTTGGTGAATTTATCCACCATGACCGGTAGGTATTTTTTCTTGTGGGTTCCTCCTTTAAGGGGTCCAACCATGTCAAGCCCCCAGACCAAAAAAGGCCAAGTTATGGGTATGGTTTGTAGGGCGGTAGGCGGCATGTGCCTTTGATTAGCGAATAATTGGCAACCGACGCATTGCTGGACTAAGTCCTGAGCGTCTGCCCGGGCCGTCGGCCAATAAAATCCGGTACGGAAGGCCTTACTTACAAGGGCTCGGGCTGCGGCGTGGTGCCCGCCGAGTCCGGCGTGAATTTCCACTAGAAGGTTCCGCCCTTCCTCTTCGGAGATACACCTTTGAAGGACTCCGGTGGTGCTTTTCTTATAAAACTCTCCTTCGTGGACTTTATAGGCTTTAGATTGCCGCACTATGTAGTGTGCCTCATTTTGGTCCTCGGGGAGTTCCTACCCAGTTAAGTAGGCTAGGAATGGTTCTGTCCACGGGGCAATTACTGCCATTATTTCGTGGGCTGAGGGTGTGACTTCATTGATGGAGTCTTCCGTTGTGTCATGGTGTTCTGGGTCAAGTGATGCGGCCTGGTCTGGTTTGTTAATTCTGGATTCCCCTTCCCACTGTACGGATGGCTTGAATAACCTTTCCAGGAAAATGTTGGGGGGACTGCGTCGCGCTTTGCGCTGATGCGTGCCAAGATGTCTGTTGCCTGATTATTTTCCCGGGCTATATGGTGGAATTCCAGCCCTTCGAACCGAGCTGACATATTTAGGACGGCGTTGCGGTAAGCTGCCATTTTCGGATCTTTGGCGTCAAAGTCTCTGTTTATTTGGGATATCGCGAGGTTCGAATCCCCACACACCTCTAGGCGTTGAATGCCCATGGAGACTGCCATCCGGAGGCCATGTAGAAGGGCCTCATATTCGGCTGCATTGTTAGAGTCTGTATACATTATCTGGAGTACATATTAGACTATATCTCCTGTTGGGGACGTCAGGACGATGCCAGCCCCCAGACCTGCCAGCATTTTGGAGCCGTCAAAGTGAATGGTCCAGTTGGAATATGTGCCGTACTCTTTAGGGAGTTCGGCTTCAGTCCACTCTGTGACAAAGTCAGCCAAGGCTCGCGACTTGATGGCTTGTTGTGGCTTATATGTTATGTCGAACGGGAGGAGCTCAATGGCCCATTTGGCAATCCGGCCTGTTGCATCGCGGTTGTTTATGATGTCTTTAAGAGGTACTTCAGAGGCTACTGTTATCGAACACTCTTAAAAGTAGTGTCGTAGCTTCCGGGATGCCATGAACGCTGCGTATGCTATTTTTTGGTAATGTGGGTACCGGGACTTGCATGGAGTGAGGACCGTGGACACGTAGTACACTGGTTTCTGGACAAGGAATTTGTGTCCGTCCATTTCTCGTTCAACGACGAGGACTGCGGTTACAACTTGGTGAGTTGCCGCGATGTATAACAACATTGGTTCGCCGATGTTTGGCGCGGCCAGGATAGGGTTTGTTGCCAGTATGGCTTTTATTTCTTCGAATCCGACCGTGGCGACATCCGTCCACTCGAAGTGTTCGGTGCGCCGGAGGAGGCGGTAAAGGGGTAATGCCTTTTCCCCCAAGCGGGAGATGAAACGTCTTAGAGCCACCACGCATCCAGTTAATTTTTGTATTTGCTTGAGATCTTTTGGAATATCCAATTGTGACAGAGCTCGGATCTTGGCTGGGTTTGCTTCAATTCCTCTACCGGATACAATGAAGCCCAAGAGCTTTCCGGCTGGTACGCCGAAAACGTATTTTTCTGGGTTGAGCCTAATGTCATATGTTCGAAGGTTATCGAACGTGAGCCTCAAGTCGTCTATTAGAGTTTCGACGTGTTTGGTTTTGACGACCACGTCATCCACGTACGCTTCAACTGTTTTGCCGATCTGGTTGGCCAGACATGTCTGAATCATGCGCTGATATGTTGCGCCGGCGTTTTTGACTCCGAAGGGCATCGTGTTGAAGCAGAACGGACCGTATGGGGTGATGAATGCCGTTGCGGCTTGGTCTGACTCTGCCATCTTGATCTGGTGGTAGCCAGAGTATCCATCGAGGAAACACAATGAATCGTGTCCTGCAGTGGCGTCGATGATTTGATCTATGCAGGGGAGGGGGAAGGGATCCTTTGGGCAGGCCTTATTTAGGTCTTTAAAATCGACGCATAGGCGCCAGGATTTCTCCTTCTTTGGTACCATCACCAGGTTTGCAAGCCAGTCCGGTTGTTTTATATCTCTGATGAATCCGGCTTCTAGTAGTTTGGCTAGCTCCTCTCCCATGGCTTGTCTCTTGGGTTCGGAGAAACGCCGAAGAGTCTGCTTAACGGGCTTGAATCCTTTTAGGATGTTCAGGCTGTGCTCGGCCAGTCTGCGTGGGATTCCTGGCATGTCTGAGGGGTGCTAGGCAAAAATGTCCCAATTTTCTCGTAGGAATTCTCTGAGTGCGGCATCTACATCTAGGTTTAGTTATGCCCCGATGGAGGCCATTTTTGTAGTGTCGTTGGATGGACTTGGACCTTGACTATTTCGTCTGCCGGCTTAAAGGAGGTGGACTTGGATCTTTTGTCGAGTATCACGTCATCCCTGTCCACCGTGGAGCGCAACATAGTTAGTTCCTCGGCCGCTAGGGCTTCGGACAATGCCTCGAGGGCCAGTGCGGCTGTCTTGTTTTTGGCGCGGAGCAATGTGTCCGGATCACTAGCGAGAGTGATGATTCCATTGGGTCCGGGCATTTTGAGCTTCATGTACCCGTAATGGGGTATAGCATGAAAAATTGTGAATGCTTCTCGCCCTAACAGAGCGTGGTATCCGCCGCTGAACGGGGCCACTTGAAATGTGACCTCCTCGGATCTGTAATTATCCGACGTGCCGAACACCACATCCAGTGTGATTTTCCCTAAACAGCACGCTTCCCGGCTGGGGATTATTCCTCTAAAAGTTGTGTTGCTTCGCTCAATGCGGCTCCAGTCTATTTCCATTTTTTGCAGGGTTTCCTCGTAGATGAGGTTCAGTCTGCTGCCGCCGTCCATGAGTACCTTTGTGAGCCGGAAGCCGTCCACTATCGGACTGAGGACCAGTGCAGCTGGTGCTCGGGCAGTCCGGAATTTAGGTTCGTCACTGGCATTAAAGGTAATAGCCGTGTCACTCCATGGGTTTATTGTTGCTACTTGGTAGACTTCGGTAAAGGTTGCGGAGCATTCGTTTCCTCGCGTTGTTTGATGCGAATGTCTCGAAGACTGTTGACACCGTACTGGCGTTTCTGGGGTGGTGTTCTGCGGATTCTGGAGTTAAAAGCTCCTCGCCACTTCTGGCCACCTGCCGGAGTATCCAACATGCTCTAAGTCTATGAGTTGGTGTGACTTCCCTTGAACTATGAATTTTACAGGGTCCATTGAGCCATCCCTCCAGTACGGTTCCATACCCTATAGAGGCTTTTTGTTTTTTGCTGTTTGGCCCAGGTGCCTGGCGATAATGCGCCCTTTTGTTTCGGACTGGGATTGTATCCAGGGTCGGATTGTCCCAGAATTTTGTTTTGGTTTTTTGAGTGCTTTCTGTTGCACAGTACTTTCGTACTATGGATGTCAAGTCGGCGAAGCATGTAATTTTGCGGCGACTTATGGCGTTGAGGATTCCGATGTCTGTGTAGTTGTTACAGAAGAATGAAATTGCATCCCTCTCACGGTAGTCCTTTATCCTGTTCCTTACCAGGAGGAATCTGGCCCAGTAATGGTGTACTGTTTCCCAGGGCTCTTGCCGAATTTGGGATAGATCCCTTGTATTTGGGTGGGCGGGGGGATTTGAGTCCGGAGCCTCGCCCGATCTAAGACTCGGGGGCCAAGAAACTTCCGAATTCGGAATCTTGTTTTCTTGGACGTTATTCAATGAATCAGGCCCGCTGCCTGACTTTAGGTTTAGGGCGTGGGCGACGTCTTCCCCTCCGCGGATATCTGGCTCGGAGGGATCAGGAATCCGGACACATCTGGTCCTTAGGATGGGCGAAGATCCGCCACATTGTTCTTCCACCACTTCAATAAGGTGGGTGACCTGGGGAGAGTCAATCTCTCTCCGATCGGGTTTAAGCCCAACCTGGCCGTAATCTGTAGCGACTCCGAGGGCGGCGATGCGATCCAAGAGCTCGTTTAGGGAAGAGAGCTCCATCGGATCTAGCTGCTCGGCGAGTTCCGAGCTGATGAGGAGATTGCTTTCAATGGCCCGAGAGGTCATCGTCGGTGCGGCGGCCGAACAGGCGGTCATCAAAAACCGCCTAGCCGGAGAGTTTGGCCGACAGCCAAAGCTCCTTTAGCAACAGCGCCGTCTTTAAAGATGGGTGCGGCATCCTTCCTGACGGTGACGACACAGAGGAACTCTCAATGAAAGCACCAATGTCGGTGTCAAAACCGGCGGATCTCGGGTAGGGGGTCCCGAACTGTGCGTCTAGGCGGATGGTAACAGGAGACAAGGGACACGATGTTTTTACCCAGGTTCGGGCCCTCTCGATGGAGGTAAAACCCTACTCCTGCTTGATTAATATTGATGATATGGGTAGTACAAGAGTTGATCTACCACGAGATCAGAGAGGCTAAACCCTAGAAGCTAGCCTATGGTATGAGTGTTGTTCGTCCTATGGACTAAAACTCTCTAGTTTATATAGACACCGGAGAGGGCTAGGGTTACACAGAGTCGGTTACAATGGGAGGAGATCTTCATATCATATCGCCAAGCTTGCCTTCCACGCCAAGGAAAGTCCCATCCGAACACGGGATGAAGTCTTCAATCTTGTATCTTCATAGTCCGGGAGTCCGGCCAAAGGTCATAGTCCGGCCATCAGGACACCCCCTAATCCAGGACTCCCTCAATCGCCCTCAGGCTTACCCTTAGTGGCATCATAGCAGCACATGATCTGAAACCAATATACTTCTCTTGTGCGCCACCTTTTATATTGCACCCCCTTAAAAGTACGCGGCTTCAAAAGCACAGCAAAACAACTCGGAGTAAGTTGCGTGTGATCAGGTTTTTGGATTGGATTGTTGAATATATGAGCAATTTAGTATGAGATTTAATCCGAATCAGCAGTAAATAGATCATAACGACAACCGCAAACATCAAAGTAATGATGTGGACTAAACCAGGAGGACAGAATCACATACTGTATAGTGGGAGCAGAACCGATGTGGTTGATGTTGTCACTCATGTCGTTGATGAAGAGGTTACCAAGGTCGGGGAAGAAGGCTGTCGTTGAGGAAGTCATCGCTGGCAGTAGTCACAGGAGTGTGCTCCCCAAAAACCTCATCGCCCCTCTCCCGTACAGGATCATGAAAGGCGGGGTTCGGAGGACTGCTGTCCCTTCTCGCGGTGCATCCCGGAAGGAGGGCTGGAGAAGAATTGCGTGGCGGCGCTAAGATCTGGAACGGTGCGAAACCATATGATACAACGGTGGCTAGGGTAGAGCATGTCAGGTTGGAGTATAATAGTAGGCCTTTGGCCCCCAAACCCCACGTCCAAGTCAATAATAGCTCAAAAAAAGTCAATAATAGCCCCACCAAGGTTTGTCTCAAAAAATGGAGTAATTAAGGCATCCGTTAGTCCCTTTAGTATAAATACAATATCATTAATAATGGCCCCACCTTTTGTCTCACAAAGTAGAGTATGTTGGAGTACAACCGGCTACACGTTTACAATCCACTTCTCTTCTCTCTCCTCTTCTCTCTCCTTCAACTAAGCACAAATACTATATTTAAATCCTTATAGCCTGCTTATGTCATCTAATTATAGTAATACTTGCTCTAAAAGTTACTATCCACTGTGTAGTCTAAAATGCCGGGCGTGCAGCGGGCGGTGCCCTCGGTCGGCACGCCGCTTCAACGGCGGAAGCAGTGAGAGCTCACGTCGCCCTGACTTGCCATCAATGTGGAGCGGCGGGCTCAACTGGCGCCGGTCGGGAAGCGTGCGCGGGAGGGGGAGGGGTTTTTGTTGGGCCAAGAAGGTGAGAAGCCAACTTGGGATCGGTCCGGACGGGGAAATATCATGTGCTCCCGTACTCTGCATATGACACTAGTGTATGTTACTACTCCCTCCTTTTCGGTTTATAGAGATGTTTAGAGTAACATAGTAATATGTTATAGTACAAGTTACTCCCCACTATGACCAGGCTTGGCCTCTCCTAGTGCTCCACCATGTATAGCTGCTAAGCCTGCCACGTAGGCATAAAATATGATGTGGCACCAATAAACTAAGCACCTATGCATTGAACACTTGAGTTACTAAGCCATTTAATGCAATTAGCACCTCATCTAAAGAGCATTAATAGTATAGCCAGCTGCTGGCTATAAGCCTACAACCCATCTTATAGTCAACATGTACTACAAAGTGCCTAGGAGCACGTGCTAGAGCTGGCTCTTCACGAAGAGCCCGCTTACCTTCTCTCTCCTCTTATCTTTCCTCCAACTAAGCAGAAATATACTACTGTTTACTCCCTCCCTTCTGGTTTATAGGGCTCAAATCTCAAATCTCATCAACCAAGCCATTTTGTGAGTGGAGGAAAACTACCCAATTAAACTCATGCATTAATTTGGATTAATTACAGTGCATGCATGCTTGGCCACTAGATGAGTAGGAACATTACATGCATTGGTGTGTTCCTTTTTAATTCTTGCATGCAAAGATTTAATGCGCATTGGAAACTAAAAATGAGATGGAGATGAGCCCTCTAAATTGAAAAAACAAAAAAGTTGAGATAAGCCTTATAAACCGGAAAGGAGGGAGTATTCCTTATAGCCCGCTGACTCAGCTCTATTGTACTTGCTCTAAGCACATCTAAGCACTTGTTAGCACCCCCTTGACCGTGGACCTTGACGGTGGACGTCACCTTGTGTCTCATAATTTTCCTCGTCATCATCTGAGTCCTAGAAGATCTCACCCACATCATCATTAGCATGCAGCCGCCTTGATATACAACGTGCGCAGAAGGAGTAGAGGCAACTGGGGACGCACCACCACCACGCCGTGGGCACTCCATATGTGCTCGTGTGCATGCAGCGTGCGTGTTTTTCCATCAGTGCTAGCTCTAAGGCGAGGCTGCGGTCGTCTTCGTCTCCGACTAGTAGTTGAGCAACGACGGCAAAGGGGTGCTGCAAGAGATGCGTATGCGACGTTGCGTGCGATCTTCGCCGTAGCACGACGAACCGGACGTCACCGCGGATGGCGCTCGCCTCCATGCAGCCAAGTGTGTGCGCATGCATGTGTTATTCACGTGCATTCTGCGGCCGAGCGTGTGTGCATGCACGTCTTGTGTACGTGCGTTGTGTGCTCCATGCTGTGCGCGTATGTGCGTTCGCTTGTGTATATATTTTAGAGTGTAGATTCACTCATTTTGTTTCGTATGTAGTCCCTTATTGAAATATCTAAAAAGACTTATATTTGGGAACGGAGGGAGTATAAAACATCTTCAACTTAGCATCCTGATGTACCATTTCTAGTGGTTAGCGAAAAGTTCATGTCTTTTAGTTGTTTATAGGTGGGCAGGCGGCAAAAAACAGGGGAAAACGCACAAGGTTCCTTGCAGACGCCCCACCGCGAGGTTCCTTGCTCCTCCTCGGTCGTCGGGAATCTATGCTCTTCAACTCTTTTCCTTTACGTGAGCTTTGTTCATCCTTTTCCCAACACGCGAGACATCTAGCATCAGGGTGCACGTGTCATGCAAGAAAATAGAGATAATCAGATAAGCAG
>NC_057798.1:598153763-598162172 GCF_018294505.1 Triticum aestivum | reverse complement strand
AACCCTTTTCCGTAAGTGAGTCGTGCACTTCGATGGCACCTACGCAATATTTTTCCTACTCGATGGCATGTGAATGGCACGTGAATAGTGCACGTATTCAACGACGGAGCACGGGATGGTAGCAATGACATGGCCAGCCCTTTTTTGGAGAGAGTACGTACTACTAGTAAATAACTTTGATGTGTCCCATCAACTCGCAGAACAACGAGAAGCTTGATTATGCCTTCTCCCTCACCAACGCGTGCGCAGTGGCTCGCAGCACGAGGAGAAACTTTTGCTTACAAGCGGTGGACGTGCAGCAGTTCATTTGGTGTCAGATTGCCAGAAGCACTACTGTAGAACCATCGACTTCCGGAAGAGGCGAAGAGCCAAGCGCAAGGTCACCTACTAACCTTAGGCTAGGCGTAGTGGGAGTAACATAAGTAGAGGTACCTCCTTTTTTTTATTCTAGAAACAACGGCACGCGAATATCAAGGTGCTGGTTACGTAGAACAAATTTCCTGCAGTCCGTGCTCAGCACTCCTCTATCTCTCTTCTCAGCCAGCCAGTGGCGCGCGGAGCCCATCGTCTATTTGCTCACATGCGGTCCCACATGTCAGTGAAAACGCAAGCGGACCCACTGAACCTGCACATCTTTCACCTTGACGTGTTGGTGATGAAAAACAAATCCAAGAAAGATCTTCGGTGGCCGCTTTTGGAATTACTCAAGAGTAGTAAGATTCTATTTACAGTTTAACCCAAGATGCACATCTCGTGGCTTCAACTTATCAACTACCACTCTATTTTCTTTCATGACACGACCTGGATGCTGGATGTCCCACGTGTCGGCAAAAGGAGGAAGAACCCAACCAAATCTTCGGTTGTGCTCTCGGATTAGACTAGTTGTGCTAACTTATAAAATTTGTTGTGTACTCCCTCCGTTCCAAAATACTTGACTTCCATTTGTCCAAAAATGTATGTGCCTATATACTAAAACATGTATAGATACATATACATTTTGACAAATACTACCTCCATACGGGTTTATTGGTCCCCATTATATTTCGTGCCTAATTTTGACCATAGATTAAACTAACAAAATGTTTACGCATGTCACCAAACATTATATTTTTGAAAAATATGTTCAAATACGAATCCAATGAGATAATTTTTCTTGACATGCATTAACATTTTGTTAGTTAAATCTTTAGTCACAATTTGACACAAACTACAAAGGGGACCTATAAACCAGGACGGAGGTAGTAGAACGGAGGGAGTAGAATGGATGCGAGTTTTTGTATTGGGAAGAAGAGTACATCCATATATTGATAGAGCGTTGGAGTTGGCCTTACAAGTGGGACCGTAGTTGACGAAACCGACTATCAGCAAACCCCCACCTCGTCCGCCGTGCGATGGCTGAGTTAGAGAAACGATGAGGTTGAAGAGATTGCTCTAGCATGGACTCCAAGAAATATGGTGGCAGATGGAAGTCGTGCTGGTGGCGTGTGCCGTACTCCTAGACGTGAATGCTTGTTCTGGCCCATGCCACCCTACTACTCCTACTACTTACTACTACCTCCATCCGGGTTTATTAGGCCCCCGACCAAATCACAGGTACCAAGGCAAGATGATTAATTCCCTGTAAATGCAGCCGTTTAATTTCTTGATGCTTCGGAAACTGGCGCCAGCTCATGCGCACAGTGCTGCTGCTACTTTCTCCCGGCCTTGGATGCCACATGGTCCATGCATGCGCCAATAGAAGGAGGACTAGAAGTGCATGCATTGGCTGACTAGTCCTGGGCGTTGTGCCAGGAGTACTAATCGCTCAATGTATAGGAGCTTGTGCATGAAAGCGGCTTAAAATTTACTACGCTTCAGAAGACCAACCATATATTGATGAAGGGGCCCAAAAACAGGGGACGCGCTCCCTCCGCCCAGCGGTCTAATAAACCCGGACGGAGGGAGTACTATGTAGTACTACTAGTATCGAGGATTCAAGGTGCTGGTTACGTAGTACAATATGGCTATAGTAAAAACACCCGCACGACGCGCGAAGCATGTGAAGCTAGTACAAATAGTGTACTACTGTTGTTGATGATTGGCCTCATCCGATAACCTATTGCAATGCACGTTTCATCGGAATTAGTTGCGAAGCGCCAACGAGTATATGGGCGCTGCTTGTCCTCATGCTCGTGATCATCACCATCGTCATCTCCCCCTTGGTTATAAATTTTTTCAAGTATAGGTGGTGGAATTTTCACAGGACCTTGGAAACACAAGAAGAAGGTTAATTAGTAAAGGGAAACTTGCTAACCCGCATGCATGTGGATGAAACAATTATAATTACGGTGGAAGACAAACGTACCGAAATCATAACGATTCCATGCAAAAAACAGTGCCACGAGTGGTGGCAGCAAACACAAGAGGCCCTCGTATTCAATTGCATCATAGTACTCATCCGTGTACAGAAACTGATTTTTGAGCAATGTCCATCGAGTCAAACCAGCAATGATGGCAACAAGCTTGGTGAAGATAGCAACAACTTCATAGTTGTTGTAATTCCAAGAGCGGGTGGGAACTCGAGAAATTGCTATCTTCCGTAGAAGACAGTCACCATGATTGTATTTGAACGTGCGTACAATACCGGTGTGCTCAACCTCTGGGCAGTCTGCTGAGAGTTTTGGAAGTGGAACCCGGTCATGAGTGTACACATTCACAAGTTCCCACTTGTAGTTGGACCCAATGTAAACAACCCAATCTCCATTTGCGCCTGTGCAGGCCTTGCCCTCAAGCGATGGCATCTTAACATCATACGTACATTATCAAGCGGCATCAACTTGCACAGGGCGAGGCCTCCGTCGTGACGGCGCCGGTCATCAGGGTCACGGCGAAGAAGATAGGGGAGATCATAACTCTTGGGTTCCTTGTAATGATGTTATTAGTTGAGTCAAGAATGGGCTTGAACGAACCTGCCATGCTAGCCGAGGTGATGACGTCGCCACCGATCAATGAGTTCCTCCACCACGTCATCTTTCAAATCGAGGCAAGAATAATGGGGTCGTTTCCGTCCTGTTCCCTCCATGGAGAATACGATCGAACAATGGCAGATGAAAGCGTGAAGGGCTGAAGGAAAATGGAGGAGGGAGAGGTTGAGCGTGCGACAGCAGTTCCAAATCGAGAGGGAATGGTGAAGCGTCGGTGGACAGTTACCAGTTTGCCACGGTTCACGAAGGGGCGTCCCAGCCTACACGTCGGTTTGGAAATACTCCTACTACTCGCCGTCGTCTCACTAATATGTTGGAACGGGACCACATGTCAACGAAACATGGTGTGTAATTTCTCATGCAAAATGCGATCTGGCCGCGTTGGCCCGAAGTGCTGCATTAGTTTTTTTTTTGAAAGTTTGTCGCATTAGTTATCGACCTTTATTTTTTAAAACATGCAATCTGAATGGATAGCTCCTGTGGTCATCACACGTTAGCGGATATAGTGATGGTTGATTCGCCCGAGCAACTTTACTATGGGAATTTGGGAGTACCAGCGGATTCAAGGAACAGAGAAAGGATGGTTGCTTCGTCCGAGCAACTTATTGTGGCGAAGGTGGGGCTCTGTGATTTGACTTCTCACTAGTCATTACTACTGTGGCGCAACGACCGGGGTGAATCTTTCCCTGAAGTTGTGTTGTGCACTCAATATTGATGCATGGCAGGTGGAGCCGGATGAAGGATGTCCAACATGTCGGCGAAACGAAGTTGAATTGTTTCTGGCATTGCTATCATTCCTTCAGGATTTGTTTATATGTACGCATAATTTTGATGAAATTGTACTATGATGCTATGATGGTTTCAACTCTGGTTCCCGTAGGAAAAAAAGGTTTCAACTTAGGATTCATGTGTCCTGCCTCGAGATTATCTCGTTACAACATTCCATCACATACAAATGAAACTACCATGGCTAATGCATCTCAATGGTTCGCAGATCAGCGGCAATATTCACATCACAACTGAAGACAAAGTTGTGACAAGGTGTACAAATAAAGAAAAAAATATAATTGATCGATGCTGTTCGTAGGCATGGCTCCATTTCCTTGGCACAATGTTCATTGCTTGGCATCTAGTTTCACCCAGCTCTGTAGCCAAAAACGAGGTGTATGAAGGACACCACAATCCGATCATTTTGTGCAGCTCCACTAAAATCGGGCGGACCATCCCTGTTTGCAAAGATATCCAGTCAGTGTGATTACAATAATAGTGGAACTAGAAGATGAAACATAACACACATAAATAGTAGCCTATCACCTCTACGATCTCTCTTTAGGACTAACTTCTTGTCGGAGAAGATTAGGCACAGAGTTGGATGAGGAGGATAGCAAAACCAATCTCCCTTTCCGCAGTCCCATAGAAATGTAAAAACGTTGCCCGTGTGACATTTTGGCGGAAATGCACAAAACACTCTTCAGAAAAGTGATTTGTGCAGTTCACCAAAAGGTCGCAATAGCAATGAGGTGAAAATGGATAGCCCTATTTGCAAAAGGAGGTCGAAAGGAAACAATTACTGCCCAATAACACGAGTTGAAGACACATATGCCGACAAAAAATAAGCATGTTCCATGTAAAAAGGGAAAGATAGCACATGGTGGTTTATCAAAAATGGTTTGAGGACGAGATTGCAAGATGGAAAGTACGCCAGCCAAGATACAATTTAAGCAAACAACTAAAGAAGATCCACATGCAGCAACATGGGAAGATGGGCAGTGGAGCAAGGCCGGAGGAAGCTGTACCTGAGGGTCGTCGGGATGTTACTAGGAGGGCGCCGGCTGCCAGGATCTGCCCATACCGCGGCAGCGAGCAAGTGGCGAAGGCCCTACCACGCCGGAGCTTGGTCAGAGAGAACGGCGGGTACCGCAGATCGGGACGAGCTGCCTCAACGCCGTCAAACAGAGAGATGATGCACATCCTCCCTTTCCGCCGGCGGATGGGATGCGGCCGGATCACTGACCAACGCTGAGAGAGAGAGGCCACGGCGGCCCTGTGTCAGATTGTGTGACGAGACTCACGAGAGACAAACCCATTTTTCCATTTTCCCCACGGCAATCGTTTTATATTCTAGGCGTGGTACCCGACCCTCCTTCGAGTAAACAACCGCTACACACGTCAAATTATCACGTGGGCTGCCTTTACATACAGAAACGAACTCCACCGTGTACCCGCGCGGGTGTGGCCGGGAACGAGACATGAGTACGTGCGTCCTGCGTGCACTTCTTCTTTAGGTGCAGGTACGTACGTGGGTGGGTGTGAGAGAGATGGTTTGTGCGAAACAGAGGCAATGTGTTGATGATATCTCAATCAGAAAAACATAAGATATGCAATGTGTGTGAAACGGAGTCATGGACGTGAGATATCGATAGAATTGAAAACAGGGATGAAGTGTGTGGCTACGCGATCGATAAAGGGTGCCATCAAATTTGTGTTTGCCCACGTCAAAGATACAGGGCGGCTGTCCTACTGGAATTTGAGAGGGCAGAGGTGCAGTTCTTCTCCGTGGCATGGATACCTACCTACAATGTTCGACTATCGGTGTGTGTGTGTGGGGCGGGGGGTAGAGACCGGTCGACTAGTATATGTCTGGGAAGGAGAGAGACCTAGCTATGTATTGAGGGAGATCGATCGACATCCATGGATATGTGTAGGAGAGGAATAAGGTTGGGAAAAAGACCAAGGTAGAGCGTCGGAGGTTGGTGGTGGAGTGGCGTCTCACAAATGGTGGGAGAGGCCTGCTAGACAAACGGAGGGTATGAATGCAATATCAACAAGAGAGGGCGGGGGATGTTTGTCTGTCTATGCACGTGCGTGTGAGAGACGGGCGGGAGGTATTCAAGGATGATGAGGGGAGAAGATATGGTTGTGGTAAGCATGCGTAACTACATGGGAAGATCAACCGTCGTGTGTCCGAGAAAAGGAGAGACATAACTAGCGAGGTAAGTATATCGGTGCTTGGTGAAAACGAATTATAGTCGACCTGGCTATATGTAGGGAGATTAGTTCATATACACGCCTGCATGTGTTAGAAGCAAATAAGGTCTGGAGAGGCAGACAGGGCGAGAGAGTGTGGCTAGGAGGTGGTGCGAGAGGCCTACCATGTCCAGGGGGAGGAGTGTGCGAGCATGTGACTAATGAAAAGAGGGGCGGGAGTGTGCACCTACGTGGAATCGTATTGGACATATGGGGGCATGGACGGTGAGAAGAGAAGAGGGGAAGTATATATGTGTTTGTTGTAGGCACACTTGGCTAGAGAGGTATATCGACTGGTGTGTGCCAGAAAGAAGGAGCCGGGGGCCTACACACACCGCTGGTGGACAACCTAAAGAGAAATAATGAACGTGCGCGGTGGAGGGGACGCTAAGGGTGTGTGAGGGGCCATGCACGATAGAAAGTTAGCGCTAGCTAGCTACAAATAGACGAGGATCATGAAGGTGTAAAAGTCGAACAAAGATCATAATTCATTATAAAAAGGTGGATACGGATACTTGAAGAAGATATCATAATGTACAACATTGATTATAATTTGGGCTAATGTGTGGCTTTTGCAACTCAGGTCTAAATACTTGTCATAATGTAGGGGGAGGGGCACTATACTTTGTGTGATAAACACGGTGTATGTATGGAACATGGTTTAGATTATGAATATATAGTTAGTACATCAAATGTACTATTATTTGGAATCGACACCAAGTGTATTCAAAAAATAGAATTCGAGTTCATGTAGTACACATTGTTCATATCTATCTCTATAGTAATCATGTGGTGTGTTATTAAGGTAATACACGAATGATGGTTGAAGTTGGCAACAATCATGATTGTAGATTCTTATTGAAATAGAGAAACGAATTCAAATTTAGTTCGAATTGCAGCGGTAGTATAGACATTTGGAATGCACTAAAATGTTGGTATGAGTAGGTTACATGCATTATACAGCAAAGCGAAAAAAATTAATCGGACATAACATGGATTCATACTCCCTCCTTCCATCTATATAGGGCGTAATGAGATTTTTAAGACCACCTTTGACTATTGAAAAGATTAATAGTACATGACATGCACAATGTGAAAATTATATCATTGAAAGAACCTTTCACAGAGGAAGTTAACAGTGTGCTTTGTGTAAGTTGCATGTCATATATCATTGCTCTAATATTTGGTCAAAGTTAGCATCGAAAAACGTATTAGGCCCTATATAGATGGAAGGAGGGAGTAGCTTTGAATAGCATTTTTTATAGTAAAACAGGGCAAGACTCTCTCTTTGTGTGGTGTGAATAGTTTTATTTTTTTTGTTTTCTTTTTGGTTGAGGGAAGTGCGAATTGATTTGGTACGTACAAGTACAATATTACTACATGTTACGCTTGTCCCTAAAATTCAACCCGCGTCTTGTTATATCCTGAAAATTCAGATATCGTGCCCCAAAACTGGCGCCTTCACAACCCGCGCCTTGCTATCCCGAAATTACAACACGCGCGAAAACTCCCTCCAGCTGCCAAATCCCGACACGCGAAATCCCCCTTCTAACCCTGAGCCGAAAGGGCCGCTAGGTCAAATCGGTGGGGGGTACTTTTGTAACACACCCTACATTTTGGACAAGCGCGTCCCTAAGTCGTGCTTCACCCCCTCCCATCGCCCCCTTTTCGCCATTCGAAATCCCAGGCCGCCATAACCTCTCCGCTCCAGCCGCGAAACCCCACCCTCCTCCGTCTGCCATGTCACCACTGCCCAACTGGAGCCTCTTCCCCGACAACGTGGTTCACCGCAGCAACTCGACGTCCCTCGTCCACCTCCCCGGATGAGAATCCGTCGTCCATCTCGCCGTCCCGCCGGTTCAGCCGCCCCGTCCTCCACCTCCAAGGAGCTGCTCCGACGATCGCCTCGTCTATCGCGGCTGCTTCATCCCCACAGCGCCGCCTTAACCTGCTCCACCGAAACCGCAGCATCCTCACCGACTCCTCGGACAAAGCCGAGGCCTACTCGGCGCCACCAAAGAGGTTGTACACTCATCGCATCGCACCTTCTCCTTAACTCGACCTCCCGGCGCTGACGGTGCTCCATCTCGCACCGCCATGGAGAGGCTACTTTGAAGCCGGCACCGCGGGCGACATCTCCACGACGGCTCTCCCCCAGTGCGAGGCCCCTTCGGTGGCGGCGTCCATACCAGCCGGATCTGCTGCTTCTACTCCGGCTCTCGCTCGCTCGCTCGCGCTGCTGCTGCTGCTCCAGCTCTCGCTCCCGCTGCTGCTGCTGCTCCGGCTCTCGCTCGCGCTGCTGCTGCTGCTCCGGCTCTCACTCGATTGCTCGCTCGCCCAGCTACTGCTGCTGCTCTCCCCCTCGCTCGTGCTGCTGCTCTGCTCCAGTTAAACCACACTTCAGTCGACTGAATCGACT